>NC_048299.1:53747513-53791242 GCF_013100865.1 Trachemys scripta elegans | reverse complement strand
CTGCTTCCCGCCGCCCCCATTGGCCCGGGACGGCGAACCGCGGCGAGTGGGGGCCGCGATCGGCCGAACCTGCCGCGTCAGCAGGTAAAAAAACTGGCCTGGCCCGCTAGGGTGCTTACCCTAGCGAGCCGCGTGCCGAACGTTGCACCTGCCCTTTTCATTCTGGCGATGCTGCAGATTGCATTGAGCTCTGTAAGAGTGTGGAACCAGCCAATCGGGTGTCAGGTAAATGGCATTTTAAGTTATGTTGTGTGGTTTTATCAGTTTTTAAATTATCATCATTTTCTGCCACATTTTACAAGGAAATTTGAAAAACTGTGTACAATATAATTTAAAAATGTCATTTACCTACCTGGACCTCTTAAGACCTAATAGATTCAGCTATGGGTAAACTTTCATTAAGTACCAGTCTTTCTAAGTGTGTATATTATCAATATTTATGTGGTTTACATTCTGGTTACATGGGTTATTTGCTACTGCTGCTGAGGATATCTTCAGAGTTTGGGCTGAGTGCTGCTTCTACACCTAGAGGGGCAGAGGGATTCATAATCACACAAAATATGAGACAAGAATTTTCCATGCAGCTGAGCAGCTCTGCGAGCCTCTCCGTCTGCTGAACAGCAGTGCATAGTTCTCTGTACTAGTTTTCTGCCTTGCTGAGAGTATGGAGAAAGGGGAGTTACCAGTTCTACCCAGTCCCAAGGATTATGCTGCTGTATTGTACTTAAAGCTTTTGGTAACAATAGTGCATCACAACTGACTGTTATTTTAAATATCATTCTTTGAGTAAGGTACTTGCCAACATATTGGTTGATGTTATACATGAAGCCACTGGCAGTAGAATCTCAGCTAGTCTAAGAGGATTGCATTGGCTAGGAGTCAAGAACTCCTGAGTTCTAGTCTCAGCCCTGACAGTCACTTTCTCAGTACCCAGAACAAGTCACTTATCCATTACCAACTAACAGGTGTTGTGAATATTTATTTGTTAATGTTTATAAAACACTTTCCAAGTGAATAGCACATCACAAATACTACATCCTTATCTGACCGAAGTGTTCCCTGCAGACAGTGGGCTGGTCTGAATGCTGATCCTTGACACCTGAGAATTTAGTCTTTACTTGCTTATGTACATTTATGAGGAAATTCAGTAGGAACCTCCATGTGTACCAACCTCTTAAGTTTTATTTGGGCTTCCTCTGTTTACCTATGAGAAATAGAGAAAATCCGGATCTCTCACTCCTGCACCCAATATTTAGGGGCCTCCATAAAAGACTCTTCTTTCTTGCCAACTATTCAGCTACGTGGTAACACAAAATACTTTCTCTCTGGGGCAGAATATTGTTTGCATTATCCCTTGAATAACTGCTTTAATCACTTTCTCTACATATAAAGTCCAAGGAGGAGTGAATCTTTATAGAATTATCAATCAGCCAGATAACATTATAGCTTTAAAATCTTTTGCAGTAGATGTCATAGCTGTTGTCTGTTATCGGATTGATATTAAATTCTTTCTTGTCTGGGATGTAAAATGAAAGGGCTAAGAATTGATAGTAGCAATAATAAAACATTCCAGACCCATGTCAACTTTTCAAGAAAAATATATGAGAACATAAATTCCTTACAAGAGCTCACTAAGGAAACTTCTGTCAGGGTTCTGCCCTCAAACTACTAGATCTTGACATCTGCCTGCGGTGCAGCACAATCTTTACAGAAGCCCTGTTTCTCTGCCCTGCCTCCCAATCCCAAATTGTTAAACTGTTAATACCTTCTAAGAAAAATAAGATACATTTAATATGATCTGTTTAGCAATATATATGTTTTTAAACTACGGGATCTGATTCATCTATTAAATTATTCTTCCAGTACATTCTAAATATCCCTGACCTACATAGCCTGGGAATAACCTTAATAACAAATACACAAAATTGCCTGTTTATGAAACATATTTTTGATGCACACAAAGTCTCTCTCAAAAGTAGAGCAATGTCCTAAAAATAAATAGACCTCGTGATAAGCTAAAAAAAAAAAAAAGGGGAGGGGGTTGTATAGAATTATTTTTCTAGAATTCTTATTGCTATCTATTCATATTCTCGGTTTATGGAGCTTCCACATTATTTTCAGAAATAGAACAAATAGAAAATGGAAAGAGGTCTGAAAAATATGTTTTTAATTAATAAAGAGTTAGCTAAACAAATCATTGTCTCATATTAATCACTGGGAACTATTTAAGTCCTTTAAACTTCCGATCCCTAAAATTCACTACAGATGGTATAACTGGGGGATAGAAATTTCTTTCATCAGTCTTTAATTACTTAGTGTTGTGTGTATTCCTAAATAATGACAACTATAGTGGAATTCATCTCAGTTTGATATTTTTATTTTTAAAAATAAATAAATTTAACTTATAAATCCTGAATGAATTGTTAGAAAACTATTCAGTATAACATTGCTCTTTTGATGTAAAAGTGGATACTTACATTTCTCAGATAAATAAATGTCAAAACTTAAGGTATTATGAGGATGTTGGCACATTTGGTCATTATGGTTTTTTAGATACTGGTTGACTGATGTACATTTCCCTTTTTGAGTCCAGAAGTAAACTTATTCCTTGCTGTGGAGCCAGGAAGGGATAGGCGAAAAGAAGCAGCAGACTTCTTCTAATCTATCATAGAAAAACCTGTATTACGTGTTTTTCCTTCAGCCCTGACAAGCTTTTTATTTCCTTTTTGTATAAGTAGAAAGTGCTCACACGTGCTGCACTTATTTCAGAACATCTTCGCTGATAAAAAAGAATCAGATCACTGGCAGAATCTGTTTTGTATTACTTCGCTTTTTTTTTTTTTTAGTGTTTAACTTTTTTGATTGTAAATGTAATGGGCCAGATTCTCCGGTGCATTGCACTGCTTTGCACCAAACCATGAATGTAGCTAGCGAGGGGGGGATCACAGCAGTATAAGGGAGACCCTCTAGTGGCGTACAGCCAGCATAGGGGCTCCTACATCACTTGCCCCCCTTACTGATACTATAGCAGGGTGTGGCCAGGATGTCACTATATCATACTGATACCGGAGTACATTTTTGGCCCATTGGATCCTTTTGTAACCAGCGTAAGTGAATACTGATTGGCTTGCTATAACCCAGTACAACAGTTTTTCCACCTCTCCTACACCAAACATGAGCTCTCTGCTGAACAGCTAAGCTCCAGCTTCAGACCCAATATCTCTATTCCCACACTAACACAGCTGCTCTAAACTCTGTATAAACTTGTAGCTATATGTTTCACTGGACAAATGTATTGTGCTTAAACCTTTTATAATGCATTTCCTGCATTTTCACTATTAATGCGTTATAGCCTTTGCTAGTATCAAATGCTGTGGTTAAGATTGCTATTTTAACTCAATTTTCACTCTCACGCAACTTTTTTGGGGGGGGCGGGGGAGGGACGGGACAATGGGGGACTTTGGAGCTGAAATGTCCAATATTTGCTCTTAGTTCAAAGGTATGTTTGAGGAAAATCTCTTCCGCATCTTATGAATTTTGTGAATGTGACTAAAATATATAGCTTTTGACTACACATTGTCTTGACTGGAGTCTCAAAAAAAGCAGAAGTTTTAAAATTTGTTTGTAAATTGTCATTAAGGAATAGTGCCTCAGCTAAATTTTTAAAATAATTGATTTATATTTAACAAAGTTATGAATGGTTTGAAAATTGCATTCTTAGCATGCACAACAAAACATTGTGTTCTGGTGCACATTTCCACATATCTATGCTGGACATGCATACACAGTTTGGAAAGTGTTAATTTTTAAAGACCTGTTAAGAGGTAGTTATTCACCGCAGACTGTTGGCTTGATTGTTCCAGTCAGAACAGAAAGTTGAGAGCAGGCAGGTACACGGGGAGCTGCAATAGTTTACAAAGGCACAGATTCTTCTACGAGTGCTTCCTCATGTTGATTCCATTCTAGGTGCGTGCGTGCCCGTGTGCAGTTGTCAGAGACTTTTGTCTTAGTGGTATCCGTAATGTTGGTGGTGGTGCCCCCTTGAGTGCCACCGACCCTATGCCCTCTCAGTTCCTTCTTACCGCCCATGGCGGTTGGTTGGAATACTTTGTCCGGCATCGCAAGAGCGTTAGCGATTCTTTCAGACCCATTGTTCTGTCTCCTTTGTAGTTAGTTGTTAGGTATGGACCACTATGTTAAGTGTTAGATAATAGTTTTAGTAGTTGGAGTCCTGGCTGGGACTTCACCGCGGAACTTCCCCAGGCTTTAAGTCATGTTCATTGTCTACCCGGCCAATGCCCATTAGTGACCCCCCAGGATATATGTTTGAAGTGGTGGATAGATCACTGGACTGTGACGGAGACCTGAGTTCTATTCTTGGCTCTGCCATTGCCTGTTGGGTAACCTTGGGCAAGTTGCTTCACTTCCCTATACTTCGGTTTCCCCATCTTTAAAATGGAGATAATGATACTGACTTCCTTTGTAGAGCACTTTGAGATCTACTGATGAAAAGTGCTATATAAGAGCTGGGTCCTATAATAATCAGTAGTGATATTTTCTATTCTTAATGTTCTAGTTAAATATATAGTAGAATATAATCCTGTTTATGTTGTAAAATGTATGTAATAAAATATGCAAGATGTGCAATGTCATGAAGATAAGATTCCATCACCAATATTAACTCTTGAATTTCATGATTTGATAATGTACTATGAACATGCAGACTCAGTGTCACACTAGCACATTTTTTTCATGTAATATACATTGTCATAATCTTCAACAATCAGGCCCTTTCCCTGATGGCAGGTAGAGGATGTTGCATCCTATTTCAAAATAATATTCGTAACAAATTTTCCCTTTAGTGTAAGATGCCTTCTAGTTGTGAATTTCTGCTTATTAAAAATGTTAATTACTTTAGCTTTTCGTAAACATGTCATGTTGATGGACATCGATATAGACACACAATATATTTTTGAAGCAGTAATGAGGGTTCTGGAAGGCTTGAAGTAGAGCAGAAGAAAAGCACAAGTGTTGTCAAAGCATGACTCACTAGCTCTTGCCTCCATCAGGAAAGTGAGGCAGGACTGGTAATGACAAAACTCAATCTCAAATCAAATATTTTAAAAACACAAAATCCCATTAAGAATTTAGGGACTTTAATTTTCTGCAAAGTAGCTTTTTATTTTTGTGTTTTATGAGACTCGTTTTAACTATCCAGTAGCATAGCAGTGGCATCATATGAAAAACGTTATATGAAGAAATGTCCTTCTTAAATCTTGGTTTTCTCTGCTTAATAGAAACTTTGTGAAGAGAGAAAGATCAAAATTGTTGGATTGTTGTCAAGTCTGAGTCAAAGTGTGAGAACTAGTTACCGTACTTCTCTTTACAATGCTGAAGTGCAACCTAGTACAGAATGCAACTTACAAATGCAATGCCCCAGACAGAGAACAGACACAGCAAATATTCTTGAGAATGTGATTCCATGTTGAAAAACTAAAGGTTGTTAAAGGAAAACATCTGTACTCTTCTCTGATTTCTTCAGATGAGGATTCGATTTGTGAATGCATTGATACTAAACAATTGCATGAAAGATGGAGATTAGAGATTTTTTTAAAATTAATAAACTCTTAAATGTAGAGAGCACATTCTGTTCTGCTCACTTCTGGCATGTTGGTTTATCTAGATTTTGAAAAAGTTTTCCTCTTATTAAATATTTAAGTCATGGAGCATGACATTAATACAAATTTATAAATAAATCCTTTGCCATCTTATATTATTTTTGTGTTTATCTAAATTTTTTTTTAAAAAAATCTGGAGATCTAACGGAATATACTTTGTCATATAATGTAGTAATGGTTTGCTTTTTGCACCCCTTTGCAGGTCCATTTGAATGTTTCAGAAAATATGTCTTTCAGCAGTGGAATGGAAGAACTGGCTGGGATCAAGGAATTTGCAAAGGAAGTGAAAAAGAAACATATTTTGGTTTACGGTCTTCTCATCCATTACAATAAGGTATGTAATTCTCTTTATACCTGCAAATTATCTACTTTTGTAAACTGTATGATTAATGATAAGAATCTTCTTCATTTTAAAAAATCAAAGGGAAATAAATATGACAAAGTAAAGTTTTGTTGGAAAGATTCTTGCCTGTTCATGTTCAATATTCAGTAGAGCCTCTGGTTACAGGCAAAAATGCAAGTGATTTGATTAGAGAGAAAAAATGGTAAATAGTAAAAAAGAATAAAAAATTGTGAACATGCTTGAGCCTTTCTTTTCCTGTTGTTAACTTTTAAAACTTGGCATTTGCAGCTTTTTAAAATGGAAAACATTAAAAGTTTTTGTAATCAAAATTGATTTTTCAAGTGTTTTCCATTCCAGTATCCATGTCTCCAGTAGCAGTAAATTTCCAAGGCAATCTGCAGCATCTTTGTACTTAGAAAAGCTATTTAAAATAAATCTTGTTGTTTGGGGATATGTTCTGTTTACAAAACACAGTCGACTACTTTGCCATTAGTGCATATATAGTTTTCACTGTGCAGGCAGCTTTATAGCTTCATAGAGCCACCAGTTAAAAGAGGCAAATATTAAATATTCAACTGATGTTTAAAGAAGTGAAATAAATGTATTTTTTACTACATTTTTGGGATATGGTAGTTATTTAGAGTTACATGTGGCTGATTAATCACAACTATAGTTCATAACATTTTCGCCTTTATTCCAAAAGTGCTGAGGCCTCAAAAATCCAATTGATTTTAATGAGAGTTGTGGATACTTAATATCTTTGAAAATCAGGTCAATAATATTTAAAGACTTATTAATATTATTATAGGAATACCGTTATAAATAACTGTAATTCTCCTTCTGTTAACTTCTATTATAAACTCCTGTGTAGAGGGATGTATTTTATTCAGATGTATATTTTCAGATTGTATAATCTGTCTAAGATGAAATTTAAAATTCAGTGTCTCAGATAAAGGTCAAAAGTTATTTTGAAATCAAATTTGGAGTGAAAAATCAAGATGGCCCTTATTAAATTATTCAACCACAGATAAAATAATTTAGTGGTTTCAAACACCTTTTGCACACAGGGCTTCAAAATGAGTTAGGTATTCAAAATGTAATATGACCTTTACCTATGCTGGCAAATAAAAATTAAATCACATAAACTATTTCGCTTAGAAAGTAACCACTGTGCATTACTTTTTTAACTGAAAAGTTGAAGATATTTAGATAATCTCTCAAAGATTAAATCTTGCATTTTGGTGTGTGCGTCTACACCAGTGGTCCCCGACCTCTTCTGTGTGGCGGGCGCCAGACCAAGGACCGTGACTGCTGGAAAAGCACCTGCCGAAATGCCGCCAAGAAGCGCTTCTTGACGTTGCCACTTCTCGGCGGCATTTCGGCAGGTGCTTGTCCGGCGGCCAGTAGGTGAGCGCACATAGATGCCCCGGCGGGCGCCATGGCGCCCGCGGGCACCACACTGGGGACCCCTGGTCTACACTGACTCATCTATTGTAAACCAGCTATACTACTTGCATAACTTGAATGCTAGGTTTAAGCCGTGAGTGATTTTTTTCCCCCCAGAAATAATAAATTTCCCTATCATTCATTCTGTACATAGAAGCTATTTAGGCAAGATAGGTCTGTAAGATCTTTTATGTCTACTGGTTCTGTAATTCACAAGATGAAAAGGATTTTCATAGACTTACTGAAACAGATCATAGAATCATAGAAGATTAGGGTTGGAAGAGACCTCAGGAGGTAATCTAGTCCAACCCCCTGTTCAAAGCAGGACCAACACCAACTAAATCATCCCAGCCAGTGCTTTGTCAAGCCGGGCCTTAAAAACCTATAAGGATAGAGATTCCACCACCTCCCTAGGCAACCCATTCCAGTGCTTCACCACCTCCTAGTGAAATAGTGTTTCCTAATATCCAATCTAGACCCGCCCCAACTGCAACTTGAGACCATTGCTCCTTGTTCTGTCATCTGCCACTACTGAGAACAGCCAAGCTCCATCCTCTTTGGAACCCCCCTTCAGGTAGTTGAAGGCTGCTATCAAATCCCCCCTCATTCTTCCTTTCTGAAGACTAAACAAGCCCAGTTCCTTCAGCCTCTCCTCATAAATCATGTGCCCCAGCCCCCTGATCATTTTCATTGCCTTCCACTGGACTCTCTCCAATTTGTCCTCTCCTTTCTGTAGTGGGGGGCCCAAAACTGGACGCAGTACTCCAGATGTGGCCTCACCAGTGCCGAATAGAGGGGAATAATCACTTCCCTCGATCTGCTGGCTATGCTCCTACTAGTGCAGCCCATTGTGCTGTTAGCCTTCTTGGCAACAAGGGCACACTGCTGACTCATATCCAGCTTCTCATCCACTGTAATACCCAGGTCCTTTTCTGCAAACCTGCTGTTTAGCCAGTCGGTCCCCAGCCTGTAGCGGTGCATGGGATTCTTCCATCCTAAGTGCAGAACTCTGCACTTGTCCTTGTTGAACCTCATCAGATTTCTTTTGGCCCAGTCCTCCAATTTGTCTAGGTCACTCTGGACCCTAAATCTACCCTCCAGCTTATCTACCTCTCCCCCCAGCTTAGTGTCATCTGCGAACTTGCTGAGGGTGCAATCCATCCCATCATCCAGATCATTAATAAAGATGTTGAACAAAACCGACCCCTGGGGTACTCCGCTTGATACCGGCTGCCAACTAGACATCAAGACATTGATATCTACCCGTTAAGCCTGACAATCTGCCAGCTTTCTATCCACCTTATAGTCCATTCTTCAAATCCATACTTTTTTAACTTGCTGGCAAGAATACTGTGGGAGACCGTATCAAAAGCTTCACTAAAGTCAAGATATATCACGTCCTCTGCTTTTCCCATCTCCACAGAGCTAGTTGTCTCATCATAGAAGACAATCAGGTTGGTCAGGTATGACTTGTCCTTGGTGAATCCATGTTGACTGTTCCTGATCACCTACCTTTCCTCCAAGTGCTTCAAAATGGTTTCCTTGAGGCCCTTGAGATCCAGTCTCAAATCACTAATCCTCATATTAAAAAATCCCTAAATCTGTATTACATAATAAAACGTAATATCTCTGTTGATCTGTTACTACTTATAACATAAGGGAATTTTAAAATAATTTTACTTACATTTATATGAATGATCATAATGAGTCCTATAGAGACAAAACAGTGCAGCAGATCTTCATTTTAAGAAGTTTATAAATTACAGTGTAATGTACCAGCTTTTACAGTCATATAGTTGGTTGTGGCTCCTCCTAAACTCTTTCTGACTGATTTTTAAATAAATATAACTATTAAGGGGCAAGACATTTACCAGTAATTTTACTTCTAGCCTTGTCTTCCCTTTATACCTTTTATGTAGCAAGAATATCAGATTAATGTATGATGATATATGTGATGTGCTCAAATCTCTAAGCACTACAAACATTGTTAAGGATTGTTTACCTTGGCTTCTGTGGATCTGTCTTCACTTGGTTCTTATCTTATCTCTCTGCCGTGTCTACCAGTATCTTCTCCCCTATCTTGGGTTGTTTAGGGTTTTGATATATGTATTTATTTATTTATGTATTTATATGGAGTATGGAAAAGTGAGAGTGTTGGTTTGGGGTTTTTGTCAATTTTTGCTCTATGATACCTCTTCCTTACTCAGCAGAGGCTATATTGTGCTTAGCACAGGATTATCGATTCATTGCCACATGAAGATTTCCCTTATGTGCTCTTGCAGTGTAGCTGAGTGCCATGGAAGCAGGTGGAGAGAATTTTGGGCCACATATGGTATGAACCTGCACCCATGTAGTTGTTCCTATGGCTGTCTGGATTAAGGAGAACATGGTTGTGGGGACAGAATATGGGTGGCTTGCAAATAGTCACATTCTGCTTTGTTGTGGCAGCACACTTTTAATGGGAGAGGGGGGAGATCAGGTGTCATAAAGCTTTCTAAATTCCTCCTGTTCTTATCTAAGCAGTGCTTCTTCCAGAGTAGACTTTGGCATCCTTTGGTCAGGAAACACTTATGTAACAGCTGAAATGTAGTTTGGAGGAGTTCAGGCAGGCAGTACACACTAAAATAATTAATAAGTCTAATAGGGACCTATTAGACCATCATCCTTCAAGTACAGGTTATAGTTTCCTGTTAGAAATATATCAGAATGCCCTTTCTTATATATAGATGGATCAAATATGGGATATGAGCATACCAAGTGTATCCTTTTAAAGTTAAGAATAGTTGTATGTATGTCTGCTACAGCAAAGATCATAACAACCACAAAATATCTGAATTGATTTTAATCCCAGATTGTCGAGCAGCTGCTGAACCAGGGTTTTGGCTGGATGGACTGTATCCTGCAGCTATTAAATATAGTTTTTGTTTACTAATTATAAAGTGATGCTGAGAATTTTTTTGATTTACTAAAGCATTATATTTTTTTATGGACAAAAGGTTTCTAGTCAGTTACTCAGAAAAAGTGAAGCAAAACTAAAGGCCTCTATAATTGGCACAAATGATCTGAACTGTATACTGTAAATACTGTGTCAATCATTCAAGAAGAGCATGTGCTTGTAAACAAAGGGTGACCTCTATCAATGTAACTTTGCATGAAATTCTAAAATAATAATATTGATACAAAGGTTGGATTCATTTAGCAACAACTCTTGTTTGTGTTCTGAGTGATTACATGGAATTTATTCCTTCACTACTTACTGAACACATATTTTCCAAGACACAATCTTGTGGAACATGGGCAAACACAAATTAAATCTTGTTTACTGAAATCCACAATATAATGTTTAATTTAACCTTTTTTCCCCCCAAGGAAATGAGGGTTTAAAAAAAAAAGTCATATGGTTAATTAGTAAATGACTTCATTTTATATTTAGGGTCAAATACTCCCGACCTGTAGAAAAATAGATGAGAGCAGGAAAAGGAGGTAGTGAGAAGATTCCACTGGTCTGAGCTTGTGGAGGTAGAATTAAGGGAATTTGCAGGTTCATGGTGTAGGACTGCGACATGGCCAGCAATCCTCAGAGCCCAAAGAATTTGAACTCAGTAGAATTTGGAGAGATGTATGGAGAGATAATTCTTCACATTTCCTCACAGAGGAACATGGTTCCCTGAGTCTTTCTTTTCTGCACCCCAGTGTCTCCCACAATTCTGGATGTCTGGTTTGCTCTCCTCTACTCTGCAGCTCACAAAAGCGATCAGAGATTTGGTATTTCACAGCCTGGCCACACTCCCTTTGCTTCCGCTTCCCCCATTCTCTGCAGCTGTGGGTCAGTTGGCAGTTACACTGTTCCTACTTTTTATTTCTATCTTTATTTTTCTCCCTTTTTTGGGGACAGTGGTGATCAGTTTCTCTATTTCAGGCTTCTTTCTTCTTCTCTGGGTCGGTCTTAAGCAGCCTGATGGTTCAATTCTCTCTGAGCCTCCACTGCAGCATTCCTCTGCTGGCTCCTCTGCCCCTGTGCAGGCATGGCAGAGCAACCAAGAAAGCACCGGGTCAGATCCAAGAAGTGCTCCATTTGTCAGGCAGCCTTCCCAAGCTCAGCAGATGGTGAATTTTGCCCAGCCTGCACCCAGCCAGCTGACCCTAACTGCTTTAGGTCTCAGGGCTCTGAGAGGGACAGGTAGGTTGATGACATACTCATCAAAGCAGCCATGGCTCCAGCATGGAAAAGAATGGACCAGGAAGAACAGATCAGGGAAAGGCTCTAAAGACAAGGACACCAACCACCCAGCTCAGGGGGTAAGTCCCCAGGGAACAAAGAGGAGGGCTTGTGGGACCACAAATCCCTCCCCCCCCACCCCAAGTCTTAGACTGGGTCCTGAGTGGTCTGGGAAAAGTTGCAGTGCTCTTAAACAGTCCCCATCCTTCCCAATTTGAACAGAAGGGCTCTGGTAAAGAGTTCCACCCCCATGGGAATGGGACCAAGGAGGGTGAGGAATCGGAGAGGACTTTCCTGAGGGCTTCTGGAAAAGGCAAGCTGCAAAAGGCCTCAAAGCCACAACAGAGCTCCTACACCTGCAAAGCATGCAAAGAGCAAAGAAATCAAAAAAGGGGGGTGGGAAGAAAAGAGGAAGAAAAATTGCAGAAAATCTTGGTGGTATGAGCCCTCTGGCTCCTCTTTTTTTCTCCTTCACTGAGGAAGGCGAACTATGGGACTCTGAGTCCAAACAGGACTGGGGGAAAAAACACAAGAGCTTTTTTTCCCAAAAAAAATTTGAGGCCATGTGCAGAAGGGCTGTCTCTACGATTCAGATCCAACCTGAATAGGTTCTTGAGAGCAAGCCTCAGGGTAAATTTTGCCCCTCGAAATCCTTCCCTGAGACTACAATTCCCCCGCAGTCTACCTTTGAGGACATGGTCAGGGATGAATGGAACAAATTTGATTAGGGCGAGCACATTAACAAAAATGACCTATTCTATAAAGATACAGGAACCCAAGGCCTCTATTGCTGAGGTACCTCAGGTAGATGCCATTGTACTATTTCTAGCAAGGGATATGGTCATTCCCTCAGAAGGGGAATTCTATCCTAAGGACCCAATAGATAGAGAAGTGTAGGCCACTCTCAGGAAGGACTCTCTGAGTCCTCCTTGGTTTCCCTCAGAGTGTCTGTAGCAGCTACCTGCTTTGCAAGGGCATCTCTTTCCTGGCTGGAAGATCTCAGAGCCCTAAAGGACAGGGATCATCCTGACTTTGACTCCATTTTAAAGAAAGTCTACCTAGCAACAGCATTTACAGCTGTTCCCTTCTTTTGACCGTTTGACCGCACTCCTGTCCCTGTTATTACATTAGTTGTCCCCCGTAATCATTTGGGTCTCAGGCCCTGTAGAGCCACCCCTTAGGCTGGGGGGGGAATCCTTTAGCAGTGGGTAGGCTTATGCTTACGCTTATTTCCTGGACCCCAATATGTACCAGGAAGAAAAAAAAAAAAAACAGCATTCACAGCTGATGCCTTAATGAATGCAATGAAGTTCTCAGCCCGGGCCCTGGTTTCTGGTTTCCAGCTCAGAAACCAGGTGTCGTCTATGGTTCCGACCCTGGAAGTTGGATACTCATTCTAAGCAGGTCCTATTCTTTGCCAAGTTTACAGGTTCCTTCCTTTTCACAGAAAAGCTAGACAAGGTAGTGACTGATAATGTCACAAAATCTGCGCAGTCCCTCCCATTGTCATGAAGTGCCCACAGGAGACACTTTCAGGTCTCATCCTCACAGAAGGACCAGCGAAGGGACAATAGATTATCCAAAGGAAAGTCACAGATCCGAGGTTTGGGAAGAAAGCCCAAAGGGAGCTCTGCTCCCACCCATAAAAGTCATTTTATGACAAAGATTACATAGACCTCTGCTCAGAGCTGAAACTAGGGAGCAGAATTTCCCATTTCCCTGAAGAATGATTTGCATCAACCACGTGTCCGAAACTGAAGTGGTGTGGCATCTAACTTGGGATGCTAAAAGGAGGGTGTAAGCTTATCCAGAATTCTGCAACTGGTCGTCTGTGCTTTTTGAGAAGAGAGAGTTTAATCAAAACTGACCTTCCCCTGCTGGAGAAATATCCTATACTAATAGGGAAAAATAGTTTCTTACTTAGAAGAGCAGCAAAGGTACAATAGCTTCTTTTTTCAGCAAAAAATCCCTAAGATCTGTTTTGTAAAAAGACATTAAAGCAAACTTTGCCCTGAGTGACACCTGTGCAACCATACTGAATTAATTGTGCAACCATGGGCAGAATTTGGTCCATTGGGTTTAATTAATTGGGACAGTACATAGCCATGTAGCTCTTATTAAGATGAAAGACTTTTGTATGTCTACATAGCAGCTGCAGTAACATGCTAGTTTGTAATGAACCTGGAAGTCTACACATCTTCACAGAAGGCTTTACTGCTGATGATATCAATGAACTGAATTATTTCAGATGACCACAAACTAAATTTCTAAGTAACTCTGATACCATAGATTGTATTTGCTATTTTGTCAAGAAATCCTGGAGAAATGAGTGGTGAGTAGGAAGTGGCAGAATGAGTTGCATTGTTCCTTAAAAGAATGCAAGATAAATAGACTAAATTGAGCTTGACTTGTTCTCGTGGCTAACCTAATTGAAATCAATGGGATGCATGTGTGAATAAGGGGTAGTAAGTTGGATTTGGGGCCTAAAATGACATGAACTGATAAAACGAAAGATTCAAACTGATGGATAATATTGTACATTCTTCTCTTGTCCCATTGTGTTAAGGTGTTACAGAAGTCTCAGATCAGGACATGAAGTTATATACCCAGTCTGTTGAATACTTAGACAGAATTGAGATAATAAAGGAAGACTCTTAACCTTAACTCTTAGTTTCCAAACATTGCTGGTTCAAACACAGAGAAAATTTCTTGAACACAATTCTTCTTCTTGTATAAAAGGAAGATATGAATGACAAACACAAACTTTCGGTTCAAAGTGGAAAAGCATTTGGTTTTTTTCTTTATATAACAATTGTAGAGCAGAAAAGACCAATTTAACTAAAGTTAGAAGAGTTTATATTGAATTACACAGCTTTCTTTCTTAATCATTCTTTTAAACTTCAAATTTGGGACTGTTTACATGCAGTTAAAGGATTTAAATGTGTCAGTAAGTATAGTCTTTAAAAGAGAGCTTTGCATTATTTGGAAAAAAGGTGTAGACTGTTAACAGTTATAATTTTGATACTAATAAAGAAAAAGGATGAAGGGATCCTGTAATAACAGGAAAGTTTAACAAATATAATTAAGTATATATTTATAAGACATTAATTATTTGAGAACATCCTGAATTTGTATTCAGTGGTACACTTAAGCCAGATGGTTAAATAAACCAGACTGTGACAAAGTCAGACTGGACAGCCACCAAAAAGTGGTAGAAGGTGGGTATATCAGTCCTAGGATGCCTGAGTCCAATTAAGGGCTGCCTGCGACCTTTAAACACCCCTCTTCTGGTGAGAGAGAGGAAGAGAAGGAAGACAAGCTGCAGAAGGGCTACTGGCAGCAGGGTAAAAAAGGCTTACGCTGGGTGGAAGGCTACTCTCTTCCCTATAAGCTGATTGCGGGCCGCGAGACATTTTGCAGACGTTAACCATCTGCAGGCATGCCCCCCCCCCCCCCCCTGCAGCTTCCAATGGCCGCTGTTCGCCGTTCCTGGCCAATGGGAGCTGCAGGAAGCGGCGGCCAGCACATCCCTATGGCACTGCTCCCTTCTCCTATGAACTACAAGACAGCTTCTCCCATCTTCCTTCTCCCTCCTTGCAACACTCCTGGAGCAGAGGTGAGGCAGGGAGGACAGAACTGATGTGGGGGCAGGTGAGTGTGGAGCAGAGCTGATGTGGGAGCTGTGGGGACAGGATTGATTTGGCAGGCAGATGTGGGGTGAGAGCTCCTGTAGCAGGGACCATAATCACTTTATATGCATTTGGGAGAGTTAGTGACACTAATTGTCACATACGCACACTTGGAGGGGTGAGGGTGATGAAGTCAAAAATAAAAACAGACCAAACTACACAATGTTCCTTTTAAAAATAAACCTCATGATTTTTGAGCCACCTCTCATTATGCTCTGGGTCTGACTCAGGATTTTTTTTTGGCAATTCTGGATCTGAGTCTTGCACTAATGCGTACTGCTGTGTGTCACGAGAGGATGCACAGCTAAATGTCTGTACTCCTGCAGAATAATAGAAATTATAAGGACTGGCTTTAGATCAGCTTGCCCAGCACCCTGCTAGTTAAGCATTGTTTCCTTTCCCTTCTGGGTTTTAATTAGTGTGTCTATTGAGAACTCTCCACATCTGTAAACCTTACACAGTGGACAATAAATTAGTTGGTTTATTGCAGCTGTGGAATCTTAATAAAGGAACGCAAGTGCTCAGATGAAGCATCCTGTGACGTTGTGCAGTCTATATGGTTTTATAAAAATATGATAAGTGAATATAATGTAACTGGGATATGCTTCATGCAAAAGGTCTCTTGTTAGGTATCATTACAAAGTTTATAATCTACTGAGTGTGATCATGCTATTTGTATAAATGTACCACTCTTGTATCTAAAACTAGAAATATGAAATATAACTCTGAGGGCCTATTGTCATTATGTAAAGGGTGGGCCACTAATGATGGTTTGGAAGCTTGATGACTCCCATTAACCAGGACCATTGTCTGCAGATAGCTGTATTTACCTGTGAGTCTTCCTGTATATGTGTGTGCTGGCAAGTGAGTAATGAAGTCTTGCAGTGACATGTGATCATGTCACCTGAACTGGAATCCATCTTTAACCTGGTGCTTTTCCAGTGAGGGGGGATAGAAACCCAGAGGGACAAAGGGTTCCCGCCTTATGCAAAAGATATATAAAGGGGTGGAAGAGAACACAAGAGGAGAGAGGAGCCATCATGAAGAATCCCCTAGCTATCACCTGAGCTGCAACAAGAGCTGTACCAGGGGAAAGAATTGTGCCCAGGCCTGGAAGGTGTCCAGTCTGAGAAAAAACTTACTGAAGCATCTCTGAGGGTGAGATTATCTGTATTCAGTTTGATTAGGCATAGATTTGCGCATTTTATTTTATTTTGCTTGGTGACTTACTTTGTTCTGTCTGTTACTACTTTGAACCACTTAAATCCTACTGTCTGTATTTAATAAAATCACTTTTTATTTAGTAATTTACTCAGAGTATGTATTAATACCTGGGGGAGCAAACAACTGTGCATATTTCTCTATCAGTGTTATAGAGGGCGAACAATTTCTGGGTTTGCCCTGCATAAGCTTTATGCAGGGTAAAACGGATTTATCTGGGTTTAGACCCCATTGGGAGTTGGGCATCTGAGTGCTAAAGTTAAGCACACTTCTGGGAGCTGTTTTCAGGTAAACTTGCAGCTTTGGGACAAATGATTCAGACCCTGGAACTGTGTTAGAGCCAGACAGGAGTGGCTGGCTCAGCAAGACAGGGTGCTGGAGTCCTGAGCTGGCAGGGAAAACAGAAGCAGGGGTAGTCTTTGCACATCAGGTGGTAGCTCCCAAGGGGGTTTCTGTGATCCAACCCGTCACACATCCCACAAACAAACTTTCCAGTGTGACTGTGAATTGCCAATCTGAGTAAGGGTATGTCTACACTACCCGCCGGATCGGCAGGCAGCGATCGATCCAGCGGGGATCGATTTATCGCATCTAGTCTAAACGCGATAAATCGACCCTCGAGCCCTCTCCCGTCAACTCCTGTACTCCAGCGCCATGAGAGGTGCAAGCAGAGTCGATGGGGGAGTGGCAGCAGTCGACTGACCGCGGTGAAGACACCACGGTAAGTCGATCTAAGTACGTCGACTTCAGCTACGTTATTCACGTAGCTGAAGTTGCGTAACTTAGATCCATTTCCCCCAGCCTTTCCAATGTAGACCAGGGCTAAGATGAGCTGTTGAGAGAAATAATTGGTAACCTTTTAGGTTTTCACTAAATAATTATCCTTTTTTTTTTTTTTTGGCTTGGAAAGGTCAGAGAATTACTCAATTTGTCTCCACTATTAGGGTTTCTAGGAGTTTAACAAGCTCTATAGAAAATGATGAGATTACTATTTTATATCTCTACACATGACCTTTTTAGACTTGTTTAACTATCAAACTTTTAATTGCTAATTGAGAATTCTCCCACCACCTTGTCAGCCAAAATGATCAAGGCATATAGACTTGTCATTAAAATAACGTTGTGACTAACCGGTTTATAAACTTGCTTTCTTACTCATGAAGTTTAAACAAGGTTATGCTACCTAGATATTTTTTATAGTGTGCGTTGTTCTGAATCTTGTGATTTTTAGAGAAGGAAATGTGGAAAAAAATGCTTTTGAGAGCTGTAATTCTAGGATAAATAGAGGAAAGGAAAATATACAGCACATAAAGATGGAAAGCTGCAAAATGTGTCTGTTGTAATTATGTTTGATAGTTTAATGAGATAGGAAATAAACACTGAATTGGAACAGTTTGTGAAAACAAATAATGGGAGTATCAAATTTGAGCTATTTCATCTTCAAATCTGTAACTAGTTACTCTGAAATATTTTCAGTACACTGAAAGGTTTTAGTATTGGATTGTTACCTCTTAATAACAGAAATATATAGATATTTAAAATAACAGAGACTCATAGAAAAAAAATCACCTGTTGCCAACAAATTATTTTTACCTATGTTGTTTTTTTGCGTGTTGCTCAGCATGAACAACGGAATCCAGTGATGTCAGTCTCAGTTGTTCATGGGCACTTTCACTTCAGATTGTTGGTGCTTGAACCTTCATTTGTCCTCCTTCAATGCTGGAGGTACATGGGGACCAGACCAGGAAGATTAAAAACAAATCAGTTCATTGAACCCAAACTAAATTGACAAGTGAACTATTTGGTTGTGGCAGACATTTTTTTTTAAACCAATAAATAAATAATTAATGGAGATATCCCATCTCCTAGAACTGGAAGGGACCTTGAAAGGTCATGGAGTCCAGCCCCCTGCCTTCACTAGCAGGACCAAGTACTGATTTTGCCCCAGATCCCCAAGTGGCCCCCTCAAGGATTGAACTCACAATCCTGGGTTTAGCAGGCCAATGCTCAAACCACTGAGCTATCCTGTATACAGTGTAACTTAAACTAATACAATATACAGATTTCTTTGTTATTTATATCTTTATGTAAATATGTACAGTAAGTGGGAAGAATCCTCATTTTTAGATATGGTATTTTTATCTTTACTGTCTGTATTTTTTCTTTATAGACTATTACTGAAATCTGTCTTGTACTGAGTGTCTTTTTTTTTATATCCACATAAATGTAAGAGAGCCTGTTTGTAACACATTTTCCTCTCTAACTTGAGATGAATCACTCTTTTTTCTCTGCTTTTATATAGCAGTTAACATTTTGATCAAATTATAAAGCTTTATTTGGATTCTAGTACTTAAATTCTCAACCCTATAGATTGCACATTAAACTGTATTGAAATTGACATTTATATTCACAGTTCAGAGTATTTTAGTAACTTTATTGCCTCAGCAACTGGTTACAGATAAAAATACTATTCCTAACAATGACGATTTTTCTCAGTTGCAGGGGAGTTCACAATCAGCTTCATGGTGAAGAGCAATGGTTAGTTATGTTGAGATAGTCAGACTCAGTGTATGTGACATCTCATCTAAACATCCTTTTGCTAATAAACCCATCATTCCTTAAAATCTGGGCATAGCTAGGGAGAGAATATTATAGATGATACCCTGTTTAATCCATAATTGGTAAATTTGCACCACTCTAGTCATTTTAAAATTGAGTTTTCATGTCTTAATGTGAATTTTTAGGGAAACTTTCTGTTTCCTTCTGGATGCAGTTGAATTTCTGCACTGATTTTACTGTAGCATGCCTATGCAGTCTTGATTTGCTTCAGGCAGGCTTAGTAATAATTCTCCATTGATTTGATTGTACCAAACACTAAATGTATTAAATATGTTGTTTTTTAAAAGTTTATACTGTGCCATATAACCCTTTTTTTTTAAATACATATTTCTTAGTTTTTATCATGAGGGTTTTTGTTGTCATACTTTCTGTGTCTAACTGCAGAGCTTGTGAAATGCTTCAACCATTTAAACAGATAGGGACAAATCCCCCAGTGCCAGTGTGGCTGTTACTGCAGCTGTAAGTCTATGGTAGCTCTTGAAACTCCTGCATAGAGGACAGTGGTCATCAGATTTATACTGTAGCGGTTCCACCTGGCTTTTGTCAACTCCTCCCTTTGGAAACTGAGGAAGAGCATCAGGTTGTCTTCAGGAAACTCCCTTGCAAGCTGTGGCATAGAGGGCACTCCTTGGAGGGGGCGGGGGCAGGAAGAGTGTGGTGGGAGCTGGGCTGCAGCTTGTAGCACTTAGGAGATTCTGAGCAGTGCTGCTGTCCCTAAGCAGGGAGGGATGTGCTGCTGTAATTTAGACAGCCTTGCTATATTATTACGTATAAAATATGTATTGTTATATTTGTAAGAAAGACAATTTAATTTAAAATTACTTCAGTGTTCAGAAACTTCTGTATGGTTTTTATAGAAGAAAAGGATATTGGTTAGGACATTTTCAGTTACATTTCAATATGAACAAATTTCTTTAAGGTATTTCCTACCAGATGCTTGGATTAAAAAAAAAAAATGGAAAAACGTCATGATCATTTATAGAATTTCCAACATTCACAGTTTGAACTAATTATATTGATTTTAAAACATTCTTATGAACTAATATTTGTTTTGGCCACTTTTATCCATACTTTTAAATAATGTTTACTATATTTTATTCATTGTAATGTAATTTCCCACCAGTTCAGAAAAGTCATTCTTTCTAGAATTAAGAGGCACAGACTCATTACTTTGCAATGTGCTAAGTAAATATACTTGATTTATAACTGTGACTGTGTTTTGATCTTTGAATTTCCACCAAGCAGAATATCTTTTTTTTTTTGGGGGGGGTAAAAGAATAAAAGTAAATTGTTTACATTTGAATTTGATTCAACCTGTGTGGTACTGGCAACAGCATGCATGTTCATTTTTTGGCATAGCTTTTGCCTTTGGCTTTGTTGCTTATTCAATGTTTCCATACATATGCATGTGCCTGCACAGTATCTCTTACTCAACCATCCCTCCCTCCCCCCCAAAAAACCTGTTCCATACTTCTACCCATACCCAACAACCTTTCAGGTTCACTCCAAGGCTCCTTCCCTCTCCCTCAGCTGCTCTGTTTCCCTTGACTTCCCGAAGCCTTTGAACTGCTTCTGAGGGGTGCAGGAGATACATTTCAGTGTTGTAGTTTAAATGAATTACTGAATGAATAGGGTCTACTCTGCATCTCTACTGAAGACATGAAGATTATCTATGCTACCCTCCCCTCCCCCTCCCCCTCCCCCTTCCCCCATAACACACACTCACTCATATTCATTCTCATTTTAACCCTGCTAATCCCAATCCTCCATTCTCAAGGGTCTCTATCCAGGGCCAGATTCTTCTACCCTGGCTCTGCAAACATAGTATAATTGAAATCAATTGAACTACTGTAAGCTACTACTCAGAATCTGGCCACAGCCACTATCCTTCTAGATTAAGTGGCCATAGAGTTGTCTAGCGGCAGGGGGTGTGTGCTCAAAATTTTTTTACTGGTAGGAAAGTTTGGAGACCACTGATCTAGACAACCGCTGAAAGCTGCTGGCCTCCACCCAGTGTCTGCTGAAACCTACTGGGTGGAGAAGCTAGTAGGATTATAGTCTCAGCCAAGGCACCACCCACAGGAGCCCTGATTGGAAGCTTGTCTGGCTCCACTGATTGGTCCAACCACTCTATTTAAGTCAGAAGGAGGTACAGGAAGTTGTCGAGCAACAAGGTGATTTCCGATTGTGGCTGCATTGGACCCTGCTTGTGTCCGCTTCCTGCACCCAACCATGTTCCTTATTTCTCTCCACTCTTGGCTCCTGTCTCACTCCTGTCCCCACGTTACTCCTCCTCTGTGCCTGATCCTTGCCTCTTCTCCACTTCCTGCCCTTACATCTCATCTCCAATAATCATTTACCAGTCTGGCTCTGACCTTGAGCTCTGACTACTGACCCTGACTCTGGCTTGAACCTTGGCTCTGGCATTTGGTATCTGACCTCGGCTTTGACACTCAGCTTTGTTTCCTGGTTCTGACTCTGGCTTGACCCCTGGCTCTGGTAACTGGTAGTTGACTCAGGTGCTAACCCTTGGCTTTGTTCCCCAACCTGCCTGTGTGCTCTGCCCACTAGAGCTGACTCTTGCTCTGACTACTAGGCCAGTCTGCTTACTTCCCAGTCCATAACAGCAGGATTCTTTCTGGTGTTTGTCACTATCATTCCTTAGCTGGATAAATGGTCATTACTGAGACTGCACCACTGCATCTACAAGAAACAATTGAAGCAGAAGGAAATTTTTTTTTAAAATAGAGAGCTAGCACTGCTTTTTTTTAGATTTTTAGAATCAACCATAATAAGATCCCGGCATACTGAGATGATAGATGGGACAATTAGTGTTTTGATTTATCAAGGATAGATGGGACACTGAAAATGATTTTGACCTGTAGTATTTCCGCAGTGAGATTAAAATACAAACTTCAAGTAAATACATACATCTTCAAATAAATATTGGAAATTATGAATGTCTGTTGTGATGCTCAAAGTTCAGTTAATTAAATTTACCAATAGTCAATGTGAAGATTCTATTGACCTGAAAATATTAATAGAAGTAGTTCCTAATGAAAAGCTTGAGTGTAAATAACTTCAGAATGACTAAAGTGGTGCAAATTATACCCCATCTGTGGTGGTGAAATTAGTTAAGAACACATCTCTGAAGTGGGTAAATGTGTCATACTATGAATGTTTATGAATGTTAAGAGGGCTGTATTAGAAATTAGGAACAAAAATAGCTCAGGAAAATGTATCTTCCCCCAAACTTTTATTTATTGTTATTTATTGTTATATTGGCTACAGTATAAGAAAGAGATTAATATCTCAAGAATTAGTTTCACATGTACATTTTGAGGAAATCGAAGGAAAAGATCAGAGGATGACAATGTTTGGGGCCCAGTCTGGTAAGTCCATATTCTCATAAGTGGTTCCAGTGGAGTCAGTGAAGTAAATAAGATGACGCACAGGAATGAAGGTTTATAGAATCAGGCTTTGGGTTGCTCCAAGAATCTCACAGGGTTTTTTTTTTTTTTGGGGGGGGGGGGGGGGGGAGTTGGCTTGTTTGTTTGTTTATATTTATTAAAGGCACCTGAGTTAAGGTCAGTAGTGCTGGCTCATGGACAGAGTAATGGTTAAGAGCTTAGTATTTGTTTCTCTCTTTTATGGAAGATGTTGAGGTATGCTACTGCTTCGTTGTGTCAAATCGAAATAGAAAATGTTCCAGAGCTTGCCAACATTATAGTACTGTTTTCCAAACTGAATTAGCAAAGAACGTAACCTAAGACTGTTCCTAACAGCTATGTAGAACAAATGCTTTCTATATGCTTCCATTTCTATAAATTAAATATTAATTTGTGCAAGTTGATGGCCCTTTTGAAATTGTTAACAAGATACTGATGACAACTAATATTTGTTCTTTTTAATGAAAAGAGTGAATATACAGTTCTTCCTGTTTGTAGAGCTATTGTGCTGCATAATCTTAAGGGGAGACAGCAATATGAATAAATGGGTCACAGTACAAACATAGTAAGTAAAGAGATTTTAGTATGTCTTACATAAACACAGAATGATGCTTGAAAAGGGCAGACGGAAATTCCTCATTTCCTATGTTTGCATTGCTACAATACCTACACTAGTCTGGATTAGTTTGCTAATGTGAAATGCTAATAAAAGATCCTTTATGCCAAAAAGAAAAAGAAAACTGTAAAGAGTAGGAGTAAATTCACAATGAAGAGAGATAGAGTGTGGGGTCCTCCAAGGATTTGTACTGGAACCTCTGCTGTTCAATACATTCATAAATGATCTAGAAAAGGGGGTAAACAGGTGACAAAGTGTAGAGACAATACTAAATTACTCAAGATAGTCAAGTCCAAAGCTGACTGAAGGAATCTCACAAAACTTGGTGAGTGGGCAACAAAATGGCGGATGAAATTCAAGGGTGGTAAATGCAAAATAATGCATACTGGAAAACATAATCCCAACTGTATATACAAAATGATGAGGCCTAAATTAACTGTTCCCACTCAAGACAGAGATCTTGGAGTCATTGTGGATAGTTCTCTGAAAACATCTGCTCAATGTGAAGCAGCAGTCAAAAAAGTGAACAATGTTAGGAATCATTAGGAAAGGGATAGATAATAAGACAGAAAACATCATAATACAACTATATATAGCCATGGTATGCCCACATAGTATGCATCGCTTGAATATTGCGATGCAGTTCTGGTTGCCCCATCTCAAAAGAGATTAGAATTGGATATTAGAATTGGAAAACATATGGAGAAGGGCAACAAAAATGATGAGGGGTATGGAACAGCAGCTTCCATATGAGGAGAGATTAAAAAGACTGGGATTGCTCAGTTTAGAAAAGAGACAACTAATAGGGGGTATGATAGAGGTCTATATTATCATGAATGGTTTGAGAAGATGAATAGGGAAGTGTTATTTACCCCTTCACATAACACAAGAACCAGGGTAACCCAATTAAATTAATAGGCAGCAGGTTTAAAACAAACAGAAGGAATTATTTCTTCAAACATACCATCAACCTGTGGAACTTCTTGCCAGGGGATGTTGTGAAGGCCAAAAGTATAAATGGGTTACAAAAGAATTAGATAAGTTCCTAGAGGAGAGGTCCATCCTCTGTCATCCAGTCCAGAAGCTGGGACTGATGACAGAGGATGGATCATGCAATAATTGCCATGTTCTGTTATTCCCTCTAAAGCATGTGATGCTGGCCACTGTCGGAAGACAGATACTGTGCTAGATGGACTGTTGGTCAAACCCAGTATGGCCATTCTTTATGATCTTATGACGTTACCTTTTATGAAATTTAAAAAGAAGTGATTTTTCCCTTTTCATTTTCTTTTATATAAATTGTTATACAATCTTTTCTGGAGAATAAATGAACGTTCTTTAAAACAAAGGCTAAAAATGTTTCTCTACCATATTTTCATAGAAAAGGATTTATTTTAGTAATTGACATGGTGAAGTGTAAGAATACCTACAATATTTTAAATGATTTTTACTATCTACTGACAAAGGATATAAGTAAAGACTATGCACACGGTGTGTGCTGCTAAATGTGCCTTGACTTCTTGGAACTTGAATTTATAGTAGTAAATACTGTATGAAACCTATGGCTAATAATAGGTTTATTTATAATGAAGTACCAACATCACAAAATATTTATAGAACATAAAATGCAGCAGGCATATTAGTGATACAGGTTAAAATTTTGAAAAGCACCTAAGTCCCGTTTTCAGAAGCAACTTAGGAGCCTAAGGTCTGCTTTACATGTAAAATTTAGGTCAACCTAACTATATTGCTCATAGATGTGGAAAGATCACACCCCTGAGAGAGATGGTTAGGCTGATCTAAGCCCCAGTGTAGACACTGGTAGATTGATTAAAGAATTCTTCCATTGACCTAGCTACCACCTCTCAAGGGGGTGGATTTACTACAGTGATGGAAAAACCCTTTCTGTCGCAGTAGCAAGTGTCTACACTACAGCGCTACAGTGGCATCATTGCAGCTGTACTGCTGTAGCACTTGTAGTGAAGATATAAGTCTCGCTGAAGTTCAATGGGACTTATGCTCTTAAGGGCCTGTCCCATTTGAAAATGGGACAGAGACTCCTTTGAAAATTTTACTCGTAGTGTTAAACTGTGTACTGTAAAGTTATATTAGCTTCCACATATTTATGACCAATGAAAAAGTTTTGAGGACAAGTTTTATTTGATGTGTAGTGCCTTCTCATCCAATGCAGTGGTACCTCAGAGAGTGATGGAGGTAGCAATAGTTCCTCTTCTTGTCCTGCAAGGGAGATCAGTGGCTCCTATTTCACTGATCCGGGGTCTACACTATAGATTTAGGTTGGTATAACAGCATCCTTTAGGAATGTGGAAAATCTAACCTAATCCAGAGTATGGAGTGTATTGCCTTACATCAATGGGAGACCCTCTCCTGTCAGTGGTGGTAGAGTCTTCATTAAGTGCCACAGTGGTGCTATAAGTGCTGACAAGACCTCAGTGACAGTACTCTAGAGGGGAACAGAAGAGTCTGCAAACTAGATCCCATTTGTCCAGAACCTTTTATTACCTTTTATAGTTTCTGTATGGAGGAGGAAACAACTGACCTTTCACATTAGGCACCTCTATCTCCCCCACAGCTGTTGGTACATGTACTGATTTGTGTGTGAGAGACAAGAGGAGAGGGCATAGTACTCCAGAAGAAGCTTCATCCTCATTTGGATCAAGAGAGATGAAGGTTTTGGTTTTAAGAAGATTTACATTCATGAGTTTGAACCTTGAGCTTTTGGATGTTGCTATTTGTCAGTATTCTCCACTGCTTCCTTCCAAAAATAGTGTGTAACCTGATTATCTTCCCACTTAAGGATGGTCTTTCAGTTGCCAAAATTCACCCTCTTCCTTTCTGGTACCTGTTTAGGGAAGGGGGGGGCGTGAGAGGTTCTGGTTTCATGATCTAATGCATGGGTTTGCAACCTGGAGGTTGCAACCAACCTGTTTTTCCCATATTGCTATAGGGGAAGGAGGTCCCAGCTAGATGGGAGGAAGGGTTCTGAATAAAGGGGTCTGATATGAAAAAAAAAATGAGAACCCTGGCTTAGGGAGTAGGGAAGATTTCCAGCAGCTAGCTTGCCTCAGGTGCAGTGGTTCTCAATTTTTTCATATCAAAACCCCTTTATTCAGACCAGAACCCCCTTCCTATCTAGGTTGGACCTCCCTCCCATTTAGCAATATGGGAGAAGCAGGTTGGATGCAACATTCAGATTGAGAACTTGTGCCTTAGTCCATGAAACTTGACCTTACTCATCTCCTGACTGCCAGTAACCTTCCTGCAAGCCTTGGATATATTCCTCTATCAGAGTTGTTTCTGGCTCTCAGAATGCTAATTTTTCAGAGTCAGGATGCTTCAAGAGAAATAAAACAGTTTAGATTCTGGTTCAGTATATAATATTGTAATTTGACGCATCTTAATATATGGAGCAAAGACTTGGCCAGTCACAGGAAGGGAAATAAGTATGCTCTCCACCACAGAAATGAAGATGTTGAGATGGTCAGATGGTTGAACACTCTGTGATAGGAAACAAAAAGAAGCTGTATGGGATGTAATGCATGTGCTCCAATTGAAGACAAGTCGAGGGAGAGCCATATCATTAGGATGTCTCTTGCAATGATTGTGGATGGAAGATGAGCAAGGGGGAGACCAAAGACTCAGTATCTCAGGGAGACTGATGTGCATACCTCTGTATGATCATGAGTTTTGGATAAAGGCTATAAATATTGCCCACCTTGAATAGGGAAGTGGCAAATAAAATGATAAAGAATAAGAGATTCTGTTGCATCACAGATCATTCTACTTGTATAATACCTTGCACATACTAAAGCAGTGCAGAGGTTTGCTCTGGTAGATTAATTACCATCATGTGCAAGTTAGAAACAAATAAACCCTTTAATTTTACTGAAAATAACTTCAATTTTAAAGAAGATAACTATAACTTTGATGAACACATGTAAGTAATTACAACCAGTACAACTGATGATATGAGGGTATTAGTCTACTATTGCTCAGTTGCTTTACATTTGAAATATTTTAGGGACTTAAGTGGTTTAAAAGTTATATTGTATGAAACTGAACCAATTTAAGAGCCTCTAAACATCAAACATACAGTGGAGGAAGGAGTCTAAAATATCTCCTAAAAATTAACTGCTTCAATGCCTTCTGTGCCAAGCCTGGGCCTCACAAAGGCATTTTTGCTGTTTGCCCTGACATGCCTTGAAATACAGTCTATTTCCAGAGGGATGTACAGTCCTTCATAAAGGCACTCCAAACGGTGATTTAAAAATAAAATTCCCATTTCTCCATTGGGAGACTTAATATGAATTTTATAATCAATTAAAGATTTGTTGCTATTTAAACTACTGCTTCTGTTCCCCTCATACCTATCCCAATGAAATAACATTCAAGTGTATGTTTTGATGGAATAACATTTAAATTAAATGTGTTATAGAGAGTTAATGTGAAACTCTCGTTCTGAGTCTCTTTGTTTCCTAATTCTGTAAGGAGAAGATGATTTCTGATTGGTGCAGAAGGTTCCAAAATGTATTGATTGTGCTTTGTATTGTTTGGGAGTTTCTAGAGCTTAGTAAACATGTTTGCTATGTCAGAGCCTTACTTATTGAAACTCATGACAAAACTAATTTAAATCACATTGTTACTTTGTGATCAAATATCAAATGTTTGTGTAAATGCTGTACTTAAACATTTCTTGACATCAGAATTTAATGGTTGAATCAAGGGTAACTGATGTCGTTATATCCTGGGAAAAGGAGACAACTGATATAGTTTAATTGATGATACCTTTGGCAATAGCTAGGAAACAATACTTTATGTGCAGGTGTTACATCTTAACTTGCATGTATCTCTAGTGAAATTTTAGATGATGTAAAGCTTATATCTGTTTAACCCAGTGATGGAAAAGAGTCCATTTCAATAGAAATTATTCAGCCACCATTAATTAGTTTCTAAATATCTTTAAAAAAACAGGCCTTGGTGCATTTCTTCCTCTTCATCAGCTCTGTGGGCAAGTGGGGAGGAATGAGGCATTCTGGAGGACCAATAGCATCTGTTCTTAAAAATAATCCCACCAGTGGACACCACCTTATTATTATTATTATTATGAGAATATTAAATAGATTCTGTCTTGTTAGAGCCTGACTTTGTCTATTTGTAGAAAAGTCAGATTTTGATATTTCTGTGATGGACAAACCTTCCTTGTACACTGAATCACACAAGTCAGAGATGGAAAAACTTTAATAGATCACCCATTCCATCTCCTTCCCAACGAAGGATTGTTTCTTACAGTACATTTTGTTATGTTTGTATTACTTCAGTGGTGGTGATAGTGTTCCAATGCATCTGATATATTTTTGATGCTTTACAACTCCTGAAAGGCACTTACTTCTCTTTTGAACAGTATTATTTCTCTGAATTTCAGTTTTATTTTTTGGTAGACGTTTATTCAATTAAAGGAAGAAAAATATCCATTCAAAGTTATTTTTTTTTATTCCTAATTAGGTCTCTTTATCCAGCAAATACATTTTTGTCTTAATAAATATTACAGCACAATAAGAGGCTCACCAGCACCTGGAATGGTGCCTAATAAGGTGTGTAATTTAATTGGCCACTTGTTCCTTTTTAAGTGCGACATGAGCAGACACTCATCAGTTCAGACACACAAACTTGCAAACATGTTTATGGTGCCTGCTAGTGAGTCTCCAATTTGCTGTACAGTCCTTTGCCCCAGCTATCTACAGGATACTAGTTCATATTGTTAGTAATGTTCTTCATGCTGTTCCAAGAATACTAATTCATTCCTCCACATGTTCATTGGATTTGTGAACCATTCTGTGATCAGCGCATTCTGCAGGTATAGTGGGAAAAAAAAAAAAAAAAAAAAAATAAAGGGAGTTCTGCTGGAACAGACTTGGAAGTATAGGAGTAGTTTGAATAACTCTCCCACATCACAGGCAGAGATAGGGTCAGGTTTGGATTCAGAACAGCATTGTACCTAAGAAAAAGTACTAGAGCATTGCTACAACCCAATAATCATCCTTTTCAAAGAATTATACCAGTGTTCAAAACGTGACCTAGGTACTAGAAGATATGTGGAGAAAATGCACTTGAGGAAGTTAGCAAAAGTACTTGTATACTGGGGATTTAACATAGCATATACTTAACACCAGTCTAAGTACTGGATGGTAATCAGCCTAGGATAGTACAAATCTATGATGACTCTCCAAACATGCTCATTTTATTATGATTATCGTCATCATCATCATTATTACTACAGGCATTTATAGTACAGTGTAAGCAGGTGGAGGTCTAACCTTGCTCTGAACTGAAACTATACACATTGTATTTAGTCCATTGTATTTAGTCCAGACTTATGCTCTTCCTGGGATTTGGCTGTACTAGTATTTCAAATAATGACAAGGATAAATGTGTACACCTTAAGTTTTCCCTTTAAACTTAGCTTTTCCTAGTAGTTTCCTGAAAAGACCATTCTTTCTTAGGTCAAAGAGCAACTATTTCTCTTATAGAGGGGTGGACTTAAACCACACCTGCCACAGTGAGACAGCAGGAATCAACCAGTGGTTCCAGCATCTGCCACTGAGGTGTGTAAACAGAAGAACACTGTGAACCCATTATAGGTTTCCATAACTATAGCATCTGGATACCTCTTATGCAGGTTACATGGAGATAATGGCAATCTTAATATCAGAGTAAACACTGTGCTACGAACAACTTTCAGATAGGCCAACTTGGAGTCTAATAATTTGAGATGATCTGAGAAAAGAAATGCATCTTTGCAACTTTTTCTAAAAGTGGTTAGATGTGTGCTTAAGTGTATTTCTGTAATTCCAGAGTGCCTGTGATAAAGAATGTCCTACCTTCTTCTATCCACATTGGAAACCATATGCCACAATGGATTGTTATCATGATTGTAATTATTTATTAAACAGTGACAAAATATGCCAACAATTATGGAGGTGACTCAGAATTTGCAAGATAAAAAGGGCATAGCTGGACAGAGTTGACAGAATCATAGAATTGTAAGACTGGAAGGAACCTTGAAAGGTCACTTAGTCCAGTCCCCTTCACTCAAGGCAGGACTAAGTATTATCTAGACCATCCCTGACAGGTGTTTGTCTAACCTCCTCTTAAAATATCTCCAATGATGGAGACTCCACAACCTCCCTACGCAATTTATTCCAGTGCTTAACCACCGTGACAGGAAGTTTTTTCTACTGTCCAACCTAAATCTCCCTGGCTGCAATTTAAGCCCATCGCTTCTTGACCTATCCTCAGAGGTTAAAAAGAACAACTTTTTCTCCCTCTTCCTTGTAACAATCTTTTATGTACTTGAAAAATGTTTTTGTGCCCCCCCCCCCAATCTTCTCTTCTCCAGACTAAACAAACCCAATTCTTTCAATTTTCCCTCACAAGTCATGTTTTCTAGAGCTTTAATCATTTTTTGTTCCTCTTCTCTGGACTGTCTCCAAGTCTTTGCTGAAATATGGCACCCAGGACTGGACACAATACTCTAGTTGAGACCTAATCAGTGCAGAGTACAGTGGAAGAATTACTTCTTTGCATGCATGGAATATTATGTTCCTTCACTGGTTGTGAAGATATTTTTGTCCACTAAATAATATTAGGCTCTACTGCAAAAAAGTCCCAGAAGACCTTCATAGATACTTGTGAAGCTGTAATTGACCACAACACATCAATAAACTATTCCTTTTTGAAGACAGAATAGGAAGAATATTACAGAGATATTAAAGTGGTACTACACATAAGAAAGGAATGTTCTCATCTGTGTAGCTTCAGGCAGATGACAGTAGAATTTCCTGTAGTACACAATGTGCTTCTATTCAATGGCTACTTGGGTGGCTTTTTATACTGACTTAGCAGGTATTTTTGTTTTGCCCTGTTTTTTATTTTCATGAGAGCTGAACAGAATCCAATTCTTATATTATTATTTAATACTCTTTAAAGGAAAGATTATAACCTAGGCCTCTGCAGCCCACATGGAAGAAGGGGACCTAGTTCTCTGCAACTGTCTATCCTAATAGAGTCCAGGTGTAGAGGGAGAATAGGGTCCATGGTGCCACGACCACCCTATGTGAGCAGGAGGACAGGAAGGAGTTGGAGAGGGGCAGTGAGTGAATGGAACTTTGTTTGCACCCCCGTAGCTCCCTTTCCCACAACTGAACTGACCCAAGACAGGAAGTAAACTGCAGCCTGTAAAAACCAGCTGTACCTTACTGAGGCTAGGTCTACACTACCCGCCTGAATCGGCGGGTAGAAATGGATCTCTCGGGGATCGAATTATCGCGTCTCGTCGGGACGCGACAATCGATCCCCGAATCGACGCTCTTACTCCACCAGCGGAGGTGGGAGTAAGCGCCATCGACAGGGAGCCACGGAGGTCGATTTTGCCGCCGTCCTCACAGCGGGGTAAGTCGGCTCCGATAGGTCGAATTCAGCTACGCTATTCGCGTAGCTGAATTTGCGTATCTTAAATCGACCCCCCCGCCCTGTAGTGAAGACCTGCCCTGAGTCACAAATTCTTCCCTGGGCTCCTCCTGTGGCAGTGAAACTACCACTCCTTAGACAGGACTAGACGCAAAGGATGAAACACAGCCCCTTCGCAGTCAACGGGAGTTTTGCCATTGACTTCAATTTGGCCAAAGTCCAAATCTAGCCTTATATGTGGAGCTGTTAGCATTGCCTAAAATTAAAGTTGCTTGACACTTTCCTGTTGTCAGTAGCTTATAACTTTGCCAGACTTTAACTTTCTAGATTGGAATTTGTGATGATGCAAGTTGCCTGCTTCAGGCTGAATTTTTTTTTTAAATTTCAGGGAAAAAAAATCATCCATTTCCAAGGACAAGGTTAGGGGAAAACATATTGTTTTTGCCCATGTGAAAATAAATGTGTTACAAGTTGAGTCTTTCTCCCTCACCCAAATTTGTTGTGAGTTATGAGCCTCTTAAAAATCACAGTTCATACATGCTCAGTAGAAACTTGGTAGAGTTTGGCACTACAGTTATAATCCAAAGATTCTGTCTGCACTAAGCTTGCTTCACCCTCTCTCAGCTCCTATGTGTGACCACATTGTGTGTGTGTTATCCCTGCAAAGCAAGCCAGCAAGCTCCAGCACAGTTTTGCAGGAACTTCCCCTGCAATTACTCCTCCCAACTGATGAGAGGTCATTGTGACACCAGGCACAGGAATGGAATACAGGGAGTCTGGCTCGCCTGTATACTCAGTGTTCCCCCTGCTGGTGCCCAGGAAGGAAGCAAGGAGGAGGTAGCAACCTGATTTGAATGCAGAGGGGTAAGGAAGGGAGGGTGCTGGATAGGTGTTTCAGGAGATGGCGGGGGGCAAGAGCCAGCTTTGGAGGGGACTGGATAAGTGCACAGGGCATCTGCTTCATTGAGTGCACAGGATGGACAGTGCTCTGGGGATGAATCAAGGCTGTGTAGTGAAGTAGGCTATTGTCTGTAGGATCCCGGCTTCATTTGTGGTAGAAGTTGGAAGGTGTGTAGAGAATAAGGCAGGAGATTGCAGGAAGAGGGAGAATTGTCTCATGGTTAAGAGACTTGAATGTTGCCCCGGAGAACTGGATTTTTTCCTTCGTCTGCCAGAGTTCCTATGTGATGCTGGGCAAGTCACTTAACCCAAAATGTTTACCTTTGCCACTAATTGTGTGTTTCTGATTTTCTGGGTGCCCAGTGTGAGACACCTGGAGTCTTTTTTGCAGGAGTGTTGAGCACTCACAAGTGTAACTGACCTGAAGAAGAGCTCTGTAAAAGTTTGAAAGCTAGTTTCTCTCATCAACAAAAATTGGTCCAATTAAAGATATTACCTCACCCACCTTATCTCTCTAACTGCAAATGAAGTCAGTCAGCGTTGTATTTGGAACAGATAAAAGTTTGATAAAAATGCTAAGTACTTTGAAAAATCAGATTCTAAGTGTTACTAGCTGGTGTCCAAAATTAGTGAACACTTTTGACTATTTTGGCCTAAATCTCTGGCCTTGTCTACACTACGAGAGTAGTTCGATTTTACTTAAATCGAATATTTGGAATCGATATTGCAAAGTCGAACGTGTGTGTCCACACTAAGGACAGTAATTCGACTTTGTGAGTCCACACTAACGGGGAAAGCATCGACATTGGAAGCGGTGCACTGTGGGCAGCTATCCCACAGTTCCCGCAGTCCCCGCTGCCCATTGGAATTCTGGGTCGAGCCAGCAATGCCTTCTGGGTAAAAAAATGTGTCGAGGGTGCTTTTGGGTAACTGTCGTCATCCATCCATCACTCACTCCCGCCCTCCCTCCCTCCCTGAAAGCGCCGGCGGGAAATCATTTCGCGCACTTTTCAAGTCATTGACAGCGCGGACGCCACAGCACTGTGAGCATGGAGCCCGCTGCAACCATCGCTGCAGTTGTGGCCGCTCTCAACGCCTCGCAGCTTATCATACAGGTTGCCCTGAGGCAGATGCAGAAAAGTCAGGCGAGGAGGCTACGTCAACGCGGTGATGGCCTGAAGTCTGAGAGTAGCACAGACCTCTCAGAAAGCAGGGGACCCAGCGCCGAGGACATCACGGTGGCAATGGGTCATGTTGATGCCGTGGAACGGCGATTCTGGGCCTGGGAAACAAGCACTGAGTGGTGGGACCGCATAGTGCTGCAGGTCTGGGATGAATCACAGTGGCTGCGAAACTTCCGCATGCGGAAGGGAACTTTCCTTGAACTTTGTGAGTTGCTGTCCCCTGCCCTGAAGCGCAATGACACCCGGATGCGACCAGCCCTGACTGTCCAGAAGCGAGTGGCCATAGCCCTCTGGAAGCTTGCAACGCCTGACTGCTACCGGTCAGTCGCGAGCCAGTTTGGGGTGGGCAAATCTACCGTGGGGGTTGTTGTGATGCAAGTAGCCAAGGCAATCGTTGATGTACTGCTGCCAAAGGTAGTGACCCTGGGAAACTTGGAGGCGATCATAGATGGCTTCGCAGCGATGGGATTCCCAAACTGCGGTGGGGCCATAGATGGAACTCACATCCCTATCCTGGCACCGGACCACCAGGCCAGCCAGTACATTAACAGAAAGGGCTACTTTTCCATGGTGCTGCAAGCACTGGTGGACCACAGGGGACGTTTTACCAACATCTACGTGGGATGGCCGGGCAAGGTTCATGACGCTCGTGTTTTCAGGAACTCTGGTCTGTTTAGACGGCTGCAGCAAGGTATTTACTTCCCGGACCACAAAATAACTGTTGGGGATGTGGAGATGCCTATAGTCATCCTCGGGGACCCAGCCTACCCGCTAATGCCCTGGCTCATGAAGCCCTATACAGGTGCCCTGGACACTGAAAAAGAACTCTTCAACTACCGGCTGAGCAAGTGCAGAATGGTGGTGGAGTGTGCTTTTGGACGTCTCAAGGGGAGATGGAGAAGCTTGCTGACTCGCTGTGATCTCAGCGAAACCAATATCCCCATTGTTATAGCAGCTTGCTGTGTGCTCCACAATCTCTGTGAGAGCAAGGGGGAGACCTTTATGGCGGGGTGGGAGGTTGAGGAAATTAGCCTGGCTGCTGATTACTCACAGCCAGACAGCCGGGCGATTAGAAGAGACCAGCGGGAAGCGCTGTGCATCCGGGAGGCTTTGAAAGCAAAGTTCCTGAGTGAGCAGGGTAACCTGTGACTTTCTAATTTTGTGTACAGAGAAGCCTTCACCCCACTTCCAACACACGTTTCAAAATAAAAATAGTTCAACTTTGTTAAAGCACACCGTTTTCTTTAATACTGTTTTCGCGGGAATTTTTAAAAACTGGGACGCAGACTGTGGTGCGGAGCGGGTGTAGTGTAGTCGCGCGAATGCAGCTTCTAAACTCAAGGACTGACAGGCTCCGCTGCGGTGGGATGGTTCTTTCAACGGAGCCTGTCACCCCTCCTGATAGGGACTGTGTGTATGGGGGGTCTATGTGACTTTGTGGCAGGGGGGGGACGGTTACAGATCCCCTGCTGTGTGGCTCTGTGATCCTGCCTAAGGACCGCCGCTTAAGATCTCTAACTGCCCTCCCCTGCCACAAAGTCACAGAGCAACCCACCCCCCACCACATAACATGAAAAGAACCTCCCAGACTAACCAGGGTAAGTAGTCACTGCATCACTGCACTATGTATGTGCCTTGCTGCTGTGCCTGCCCCCGACTATGTACCCTGCCAAAGGTGACTGTCCTGTCCAATTACCAACCCCCTTTCCCCCCCTCCTCCAAAAGAACATGATGGAAACAGTAGTTAACAGAAACATATTTTTTATTATCAACTACACATGGGACTGGGAAGTGAAACTTGGACGGGGGCTTGTGTCAGGCGGGAAGGAAAGTACTTGTCAAACTTTGGGGAATGAGAGCCTTCTGCTGCTCGAGCTCTCTGCAGGGGTGGAGTGAGAGTTAGCAGGGACTCTGCCGCCTCTCCTTCTGTGCACTTTGGGTGAAGGGAGTATGGGACTTGGTGGCGGGGGAGGGCGGTTAGAGATGGACTGCAGCGGGGCTCTGTCCTCCTGCCTCCGTTCCTGCAGAACATCCACAAGGCGCCGGAGCGTGTCCGTTTGCTCCCTCAGTAGTCCAAGCAGGGTTTGAGTCGCCTGCTGGTCTTCCTGACGCCACCTCTCCTCCCGATCCATGTTTGCTTGGTGCATTCGGGTCAAGTTTTCCCGCCACTGGGTCTGCTGTGCTGCCTGGGCTCGGGAGCAGGCTATAAGCTCTGAGAACATGTCCTCCCGTGTCCTCTTCTTCTTATGCCTAATCCTCCCTAGCCTCTGGGAGTGTGATGACAGGCTAGGTTGTGAGACAGTCGCAGATGGGGCTGTGGGAATGGGAAAAAGGGAGTGAATTCCTCAGAAAGCTAAATGTACTTGTGAACAAAGAACATAGTCTTTCTCTGTGAACAGGACCATGCACAGCACCTATCACATGCGCACTCAGCACAAGGTCGAATTCTCGGCCTTCGCATTCAGTGTCTGGGGTTTTGCAGAGCACTTTCGAGAACCCTGTCAGGACAACGGAATTGCTCTTGCACGCAGACATGGTAAGCCGTAGATTCGTGGCAGCTTAAAACTTTAATATTAGCAATGGCCTCATTTCACATTGAAATCAATGTCGGTCCCTGCTGCCAGCAATCCGGCAAGCAGGAAGTCTGCTCCTGTCCCACACCCTCGCGGCTGTCCCCGGGAACGATCCCTTTCGGCTGACCCTCTCCCGCCTCCACCGCGTGGCTGCAAACCAGCGGTTACAGTTCTGTAAAGGAACGGTAAAGCAGTCCCAACACTAACATTCCCCTACCTCATTCAAAGCAGGTCGTCATGAGCGACATCACCCTCATGAGGATCTCTGAGAGCGACAGACAGAGAATGCTCCGGGAAAGCCTTCAAAGACCAGGGCCGTATGCCGCCATGCTGTGCCAAGCAATGATTCCGGAGTACTTGCTAGTCTCGTGGCGCGGCAACGTGTCCTACAACGGAGGACCCAATAAGGCCGCTCTCCCCAAGAACCTAATGCAGCGGATTTCAAATTACCTGCAGGAGAGCTTCCTTGAGATGTCCCCGGAGGATTTCTGCTCCATCCCCGGACATATAGACCGCATCTTACTGTAGCTGCAGTAGCAGGGACTAAACAGTAGAGCGGCTTGGGCAGGACAATCATGCAAAACCGGACATTGCTAGATTTTTTTCAAATAGTTGCACTGCCCATGACTGAACCGTTAAGTTAATCAAACTAATCATGAGAAACCCATTTTTTAAATTGTTAATAATCATGTTCTGTTACAAATAAATGTTTAGATGTTTACAACACTTACTGGATGATCCTTCACCAGATTCTGTGTCCGGGGTAACGGCTGGGGAGGGTTGGTAGGGGATCTCTGTAAGGGTGATGAAGAGATCCTGGCTGTCGGGGAAATCAGCGTTGTGAGCGCTGTCGACTGCCTCGTCCTCCTCATCTCCTTCCTCATCTTCCCCGTCCGCTAACATGTCCGAGGATCCGGCCGTGGACACTATCCCATCCTCAGAGTCCACAGTCAGTGGTGGGGTAGTGGTGGCGGCCGCACCGAGGATGGAATGCAGTGCCTCGTAGAAACGGGATGTCTGGGGATGGGATCCGGAGCGTCCGTTTGCCTCTTTGGTCTTCTGGTAGCCTTGCCTCAGCTCCTTGATTTTCACGCGGCACTGCGTTACATCCCGGCTGTATCCTCTCTCTGCCATGTCTTTAGAGATCTTCTCATAGATCTTTGCATTCCGTCTTTTGGATCGCAGCTCGGAAAGCACGGACTCATCGCCCCACACAGCGATGAGATCCAAGACTTCCCGATCAGTCCATGCTGGGGCCCTCTTTCTATTCTGAGATTGCACTGCCATCAGTGCTGGAGAGCTCTGCATCGTTGCCAGTGCTGCTGAGCTCGCCACGATGTCCAGACAGGAAATGAGATTCAAACTGGCCAGACAGGAAAAGGAATTCCAATTCAAATTTTCCCGGGGCTTTTCCTGTGTGGCAGTTCAGAACATCCGAGCTCTTACTGCTGTCCAGAGCGTCAACAGAGTGGTGCACTGTGGGATAGCTCCTGGAGCTATTAGCGTCGATTTCCATCCACACCTAGCCTAATTCGACATGGCCATGTCGAATTTAGCGCTACTCCCCTCGTCGGGGAGGAGTACAGAAGTCGAATTAAAGAGACCTCTATGTCGAACTAAATACCTTCGCGGTGTGGACGGGTGCAGGGTTAATTCGATGTAACGGCGCTAACTTCGACATAAACATCTAGTGTAGACCAGGCCTCTGTGTACCTCAGTTCCCCAGCTGTAAAATGTAAAACTTAATGTCACTGGATTGTTTTGAGGATACATTCATTAATGTTTGTGAAGTGCTCAGAAACTATGGTGAGAGCAATGTAGAAACACCCACGGGGAAATGAGTAATTCTATATTCAGTGCAAGGTTTGGATAAAGGTCTGTGCCATACATTGAATGTGAATAAAAGAAATAGTGAATAAACTACCCATTCACTGAAAGAAGCTAGGATCTAGTGAGGGGGAAAAAAGTAGGTGAACATGTATTTGGTGACTATCATAGTGCGAATGCACAAGGGGGCTGAATTAAGGTTGTATGGGCAGCCTTAATTCTGACATTTCCTAACTTTTGATGTTAGGCTTTGCAAATCTATCATTCTTTAACGTATTTTTTTAATGTAAACTGAATAAACAGTACTTCTCCATGCTTGTTTTTAAGGCTTTAAAAGTAAACCTAAAGTGAAATTAATTATCAGAATTCTAGAGGAAGTTGCTCAATTAACTGCTGACCATTCCCCATAACTTTACCACTGAGTGTGGGAAAGATGGTCATGTCTCTCTATATCAACACTGGGTTTCTCTGTCCATTTTGGCTCTCTTATCCAAGACTAGGCTTGGAAGGGATTAGGTTTTTATGGGTAAATGACGATTTCATCACGCACACACAAACCAATGGAAAAATATTTCCATTGATAATAATCAAAATTTGCAGATAGCAAAAGTAAGAAAAATGCTGCTTAAGAACTTATTAGAGTTTGTTTTAAGGATATTTACTTCATATATTTTGGTATCTGATGCTCGCAGTTTGTTTTCAGAGTCATAAAGCTTTACCTTTTTGAATCTCAATGTCTACTACAATTAAATAATTGCCTGAGCCTATCCATTGTCTGATCCTCCCCACATAATTTCCCTCAACCATGAAAATATGAATAAATAAAAATGAAAAAGTTAAAAAAGAAACATTGATATTATCCCTTGAAATTATATATATAAATCGAATTCTGTCTAACCTATGTCGGTCCAACCTCATTGGCAGAATTTGGAAACTCTATATCAACAATACGTTCATAAATATAGATTAAAACACCAGTCCATATTTTTACTCATCTTTCTAGAACATCTAAAGCATCTGAATTAAAATGTGATGAATTCCCATTTGGCTATACTAAAATTGGCCCCCTTTTTAATATGCACTCTGGGGATATACTGAGCAAAGTAAGATTAAAGACATGATTTTAAAATGATATTTAAAGTTTCTGAGGATTGAATCTTGTGGACACGTTTGAATATAATCAGTCTAACTTACTGAGGCATTGTTTTACCTATATTTAAAATATATTTTAGTAACTCTATTATCTGTGGTAAAAGACTGGATTTCTCAACTGCTAGACTGTAAATGAATGGTGATTTTTAATCCCTCGAGCATAAATATCATATTTCTTCATCGTTCAGCAGTGCTTTTATTAATATAATTACAGTAGCAAGCAACAGAGCCTGGTTTTATCCTGGTGATAATTATAAATGTATTGCCCAAGTTTCTGATTTTTATATCGACACAAGACATTCCCATGCATGCTTGTGCATGCACATACGTATGGAGGGTTATTGTGGACTTGGAATGTGCATTTTAAGGAAGAAATATGATACACTGGTGTTCTACAAATGAACCCTCTCTCACTTTTCAGCTAGGATTATTCTGTACAGTTACAATGTTGAAATGTTAAAAAATTAACAATATCAGTTAAAGGTGAACCACTTAATTGTAGCTTAGGAGCAACCTCAGAATTGCTCTTTACTGCTCCTAGATCCCATTGGGCTACTCAACTGGGCTACAAGGCATGTAACTCAAATTAGTTTCTAATGATGCCAGAGATCACTAGAGATTGTCAGAGTCCTCCAGGAAGACAAGGAAGCCAGGATGTGATATTTCTCATGTACGAAAACAAGGGGAGAAAAACTCTACTAAAAAGTGAAAGCATCAGAAAGGAGCTGTAAAGGGCGGGCAGCAACAAAAATTGTTTTCTCACTGAAATTCATTTTTAAGTCAGACTAACCTGGTTCATAGATTACAGGGTCTCTCTCTCTCTCTCTCTCTCGCCTGCTTTCAAACACTGAAATGCTTTTTTCAAGCCATCAGACACATCACTTGAATTCTAGAAACTGTTAATTGTTTTTAATGAGATCCTGCATTCTCCTCCACTGCAGGGATGCCAATTAGTGGGGCTAGTGGGGGGCAAAAGCCCCCCCAAGGGTTTTGCAATTGCTCAAAGTAGGATGGCCACCCAATTAGCATCCAGTCCCACCCAAATCTGATCCTGTGTGAATGCCCTTGAATGGGTGGGATTCTGTGGCTGGTCTGGGTGACATGACCCAGCACCCCCTGTCACCATTTTGTTTCTCCTCCCCACCCAGGCAGCAGCATTGGCAGAGGGAGCTATGTAGTCCCACCTCCAAGATCAATGGTGTCTCCCCCCTCAGGCAGGGCTGGATTAAGACCTTTAGAGACCCTAAGCACTGAAAAGATAATGGTGCCCCCCCATATGTAATTCAAAATAAAAACAATACTATCCCGTAAAATAAAATTTTATTTTTCAAAAATGACACAAAACTTACATGTATGCTGAAATTAAAATAGCTTCTTTCTAGATTTTCTGATTGCAAAATTCTGGATAAGTTCATCGAAGCTGACTTGACAAAGCATGTCCACTTCCATACACAATAGGAAAAGTGAATCAAGTCTGTCCTGACACATTGTTGTTCTCTGAGGGTTTTTTATTCTTTTTAGCTGAGGAAAAGAGTGTTCTGTGGAGCAGTTAGTAATCATCAATGTTAGAAAAATACATAGTGCGATCTCTACATTTGGAAATACACATTGTATTCTGTCTTTCAATATTGTGTCATGAAGATCAATGTGACTGAATTTCATTTTTCCTGTTTCATTAAACTTTGCGTGCATATAACAGTGGAACTGCCGTACTTCTCCACAGAGATTCATGTTCAAGTCAACAGGGTATGAGTCAACTAGTTTTTGGGAACCTTGTGAATATTGGTTGTCAGCTAAGTCCATATCGTTTAGAAAAGAAAATATACTTGATACTTCTTTGTACATTTCACCTCTCTTCTTCAAGTGTATCAATTATAGTGTAGTAAGTAGATAGGCAAAATTTGTCTCTAGGATTCAATGCCCTTTCTGTGGCCCATGGAAAGGGGCAGCACGTCCGGGTCTTCGGCGGCGGGTCCTTCGGTCCCTCTTGGAGGGAAGGACCGGCCGCCGAATTGCTGCCGAAGAATGGAGCAGCGCGGAAGAGCTGCCGCTGAAGTGCCGCCGATCGCAGGTTTATCTTTTTTTTTTTTCTTTGCTGCTTGGGGCCGCAAAAAAGCTGGAGCTGGCCCTGGTTCTCTTTCAGCATCATAATCTCAGTACAATTTATGCTCTTAAACCCTCAAAAATACCTCCAAAACTCTCAAATCTTAAACCCAGTTAAAATAACCTTAGGGTTCTCTCTCTCTCTCTCTCTCTCTCTGTATATATATATACACACATATACATAGAGTAAAAATATCCTCAGTTAAGGCTCCAGCAGCTCTCCTAATTTACCCCTGTTGTATATATTTACAGCAAAATGTAGTATCTTGTTCTGAGACCATTTGATAGAGATCTTGGGCATGTTCTCAGCTGTGCCAAGCTGATCCTAGCTGAACCTGTCTGCTTCCAGATCATTTGCCATTCAAAGGAGCTGGATTGCTGCAAAGAATCCATCTCCTCCAAATCATCAGCCACCATTAGTACTATGTTTGTTAGGTATAGTTAACATATAGTTAATAGTGCTTTAGCAGCCTCAACTCAGAATGTTCTTGCTTTCATAAGGTGATATTAGAGCCGTAATGTTATTGTAGTAAGTTGCCTGTTGTATTTAATGTATTGCCAAGACATTTCATTCTTACCATCAAGGACAGTGTTGTTTTGAGTAAATATAATTAAGTGACTTTCAGCAGCAAGTCATAGTTAAATTTGTAAGTAATGCACTGTCCTACATGATAAAGTGTGTCAGAAGTTAGGGATGAAATCCTGGCCCCTTTCAAAGGGACCAGGATTTCAGCATATGTATAGATGTCTGCAGTCACAATGCTTGATAGTGTAATTTTGCTATCAAGTAATGGTGTATATAATGGGAAAATATCCTCTGGATACAATTATGCAAGATTTTCACCCTTACTATGGGTATTGCCATATTTTAGTTATAGTACTATAAGTAACATTGCTGGCATAGTAATTACCATATCTGTTCAGTCCTTAGCATCATTATGCCCTAATGTGTCTGGACTCCCTAAATGAAGGAATGTATAACAGACCACGTAGAAATATGTTTAGGGTAAGAGAGGAGGTATCAGCTTAATCTACCTGGAGTAATACCTACCTGATATTATGAAAGTTAATGGAAATATTATAACTCATGCTGTACTAAATCTCATTTTTTTTAAAAAAGTGTGAATATATACTAGAAAGTTTTGAATATGTTAAAAACTACTAATGAACTATGACCAGTATTTCCTTGTTTACCAGGAAATATGAGGTGATTGTTGTTTTAAAATAAATAAATTATATTGTTTTCCTGAATCATCCTTTATCAATATGTTTTTAAAATTTTAATTAAATTTCATGCTGAAATGTGCAATTTACATGATCAGAAAATACACCCACATCTCAAATATCCAATTTTTTTTTAAATAATATGTAAAGTAATGAAGCTTGTACAGTGTTTTTATTCTTTACCAGATTTCTTGGCAGTTTTGTGGTAAAATTGACCGTGGTGAGAAACCTTTATTTAAAGTGTTAATCTTCAACATTTTCATAGTTGTGCTTCATATATAGTACTGCTTTCGTCTGCTGTGTTTTTTAATACAGCTCTTCATTCAGTGTCAGCTTCCGAAACATTTAGGTGTTGTGGTGATACACGTTTCATAGTCTCAAAGGCTATTAAGAATTTATGGCCTTCGGCTATCATGGATGTTAAGTCTATATAATTTTGTATGAAAGACAGCTTTGATATTTCTGAAACATTCTAATTTTATACTCCACTCAAGTATATTTCAGCGAGCAGTGAATTAATAGGGACTTTTCTGAATTTTACATCTTTACTAGCAGATGGATGCACTAGCCAATTTGTTTCAAGCAAAAAGAGCATAATGTGTGACCATATAATTGTAATTGGGTAAGATTTTTGTCAACCATTTTACTTTACATGGATTTTAGACACTGAAATTTATTTTTTTAATTATATCCTGGAACTTGTGCCTCTTCACCAATTTAGCACTGAACATTATATTGATCAACAGAGAGGTAGCCTCTTCGTTTATCGGAAACTGCTTGATATTACAGGAAATTGAGGAAGATGCTGCATGGAATTTTCCTACTAGTTAGTAAAAAGAACAGGAGTACTTGTGGCACCTTAGAGACTAACAAATTTATTAGAGCATAAGCTTTCGTGGACTACAGCCCACTTCTTCGGAGAAGTGGGCTGTAGTCCACGAAAGCTTATGCTCTAATAAATTTGTTAGTCTCTAAGGTGCCACAAGTACTCCTGTTCTT